>NC_135876.1:1248241-1288241 GCF_031162955.1 Sander vitreus | reverse complement strand
TTACTCCGCTACATTCATCTGTTCAGCTTTAGTTACTAGTTACTTTAGTTACTCCGCTACATTCATCTGTTCCAGCTTTAGTTACTAGTTACTTTAGTTACTCCGCTACATTCATCTGTTCCAGCTTTAGTTACTAGTTACTTTACTTACTAGTTACTTTAGTTACTAGTTACTTTAGTTACTCCACTATATTCATCTGTTCCAGCTTTAGTTACTAGTTACTTTAGTTACTCCACTACATTCATCTGTTCCAGCTTTAGTTACTAGTTACTTTAGTTACTCTACTACATTCATCTGTTCCAGCTTTAGTTACTAGTTACTTTACTTACTAGTTACTTTAGTTACTCCACTACATTCATCTGTTCCAGCTTTAGTTACTAGTTACTTTAGTTACTCCACTACATTCATCTGTTCCAGCTTTAGTTACTAGTTACTTTAGTTACTCCACTACATTCATCTGTTCCAGCTTTAGTTACTAGTTACTTTAGTTACTAGTTACTTTACACATTAAGATTCCTGCTCACAGAACACATGTAGTTTATAAATCTGATGTTTTATTCTAAAGTAAACTAGCCAACAATATAACAGCTACTAGTCCAGCTGAGAGGATCAGACCATTAAATTTGAAGCTTTTTTTCGATGCTTTTGACGTTCTTTTTAACGTTCTTTTTAACGCTTTAATTGACGCCTCTGAAGCTTTTTTGACTCTTTCCAAGCCTTTTTTTGTTTTCCACTTTCTCAAATGGGAGGATTTTATCTGCATTGAGTACTTTTACTTTTAATACTTCAAGTACATTTTCCTGCTGATGCTAGACTTTTACTTGTAACAGAGTATTTTCTAAAGTGTGGTATTAGTACTTTTACTTAAGTAAAGGATCAGAATTCTTCTTCCACCGCTGAAGTGAGTGACAGCTGGTGAATGTGCAGACCCGTAGTCTCATTGGTGGAACAGCATTCATCCACCAGAGGGAAGCCTTCCCTTCCCTTTAAACCACCTTCAATCTGCAGCTCAGTGCCTGACACTGAGACAGTATATAGACATTTATCTCTGAGCCAAATCAAGCATGGGCACATTTTTGTATCAGACAACGTCCAGAGAGATAGTTCCAAATGCTTGTCGACACAGCGATACGTTTACCGGCCTGTAGTAGTCCACTGGCATCAACTCTCTTTGCAGCAGGCTGTCAGGTTATCTTTCAGCCCCTCTGCTGTGGGAGGTGTCAGCCTGCTCCTCCCCTTCTATCTAACTGGATGATCAGCTATCCAGCGCCCAGGCCTGACCCCAACTGGTGACACAATCTGTCTCACACAAACGAACCATAACAACATCTGATTCAATTAGAGCGTGACAGAGAAAAAAAAGAGAGGGAGACTGTGTTGGAACATGATGCTTTTCATGTTTACAAGTTAGTTACATCAGCTGGCCTGTCCCATTACCATTTTTGCATTCATTATGTATGGTGCAGGAAGAAGTATTGACTTCTTTTGAAAGCTAATAGTTGCTCTCTGGCTTGTCGTATGTTGTACTGCTGTAACGTGAGGAGGAAGTTACGTATAGCTGATTGCAACAACACCCTGAATCCTGTTACCAAATAATCCAGAGTTCAAAAAGGCTTCAGCTGCCAGCAGCCGGGGCCTTTGATTTTAAGCAGAATAAATGCACAGTCACACATTCTGCCAAATATTCTCTGACAAGAACACCCTTGAGTTTTGGTCTTTGCTAACCTTTCACCTCTTGCAGCCTGCAAGCTACTGTCTCTCTCGTCTGTTTGTCCTGCGCTTTGTTGACCAAATCAATAGGAGACGCTGGATGTTGACAGCGCGGCCTGATGTGTGTTCAAACCGTACAGATGTGTGTGTGAGACTAAGACTGAAAGGCACAAAGACATTTCCTTGTTGATTCTCAGCAGCAGCACGGCACTGTGGACAAAAATAACAGTTACGTGATGTGTGCACTTCAGTGTCATGTTGTATGCTTGTGCCCATATTGATTCCAGCTATGACGCTCATTTTTTCCCCCCATCCATTGAAATGTTGTTGATAATCCCATCAGCTGTAGGTCAGCAGAGGTCCTGCCGGGCAAAAGGCTGTCATTTGGATGTGCGAGTTTTTTAAAGTGGCAGACTGAGCCCATAGAACATGTGTATTGTATTCAGATAAACAATTTGTTTAAAATGAAAACAAGTCAAACTAATAATGAATGTAATGTTTTTATTTAGCAGAATTACATTGTGTTGTTCTATCCTGTCCAATATTTCCTATATTTCTAAGCAGATTTTCTATGCTGTATTCTGACAAACTGTTTTTTTTGGACTTCTGGAACCACTGTTCATGTGAACATAGCACTTTTACAAAAAATGTCTCTAGTGTCACTTTCCCTTAAGGAAATATACACAACAATATTACAACACATTAACACATAAATGCTGAGATAAAGATAACATAAAGCAAAGCAAGTGCACTTTAACTTCACCTGAACTATCATAAAAAGCAGTGGTGGAAGAAGTATAAGTAAAAGTCCCGCATTGAAAATGTTACTTTAGTCAAAGTATGTAAGTTTCATCAGGAGAATGTACTCAAAGTACTCGATGCAGAACTCTCCTCCCGTTGTAGAAAGTGTAAAGGACCAACCAGCTGTGTGTTTAATGGTCTGATCCTCTCAGCTGGACTAGTAGCCGTTATATTGTTGGCTAGTTTACTTTATAGGCTACTGTGATACAACAAGTACCTCAACATTTGTACTTAAGTATAGTACTTGAGTAAATGTAGTAACATTCCACCACTGATAGTGAAGGAATATTAGAGTGATTGTTATTATTTCTCTCCAGCAGCCGAAGGGTTAAACTGGGGAGGAGAGCGCGGTAAAAGCTACGTCAAATGACACAAAGATAGACAGAAAAAGACCGGAAATTGTCCAAGGTTGTCAATAAAATAAAAGTGTAACATTTGTAGCCTAACACTCCCACTCCAATTTATTTGTTATAATAATAATAATAACAATAATAATAACAAAACAAGTAGCTCACTGACAGTGTTTGGAAAGCCAAGGGCAATGCTGAATAACAAAAAAATTACTTCTCATCAATAAATAAATAAATAAATATGTACAGGAATAACAATGATAACAGGCAAAACATAACCAACACAATCTAAACTGTCCTCTCACGATAATTAAAGAGACCGTGCTAATAATAATTAAAGCAAAAAATGCAGTGCACTATGAGTATCAGAGTCCATATACATAGTGGAGCTGATTGGTCATGCAGATTCAGATTGCTTTACATTTACCTATGCTTTAAGGGTATGTAATTAAAACAAAAATAAAAATGATTTAAAACTGAATATCAGTGTATCGCTGTATTTTTTTACACATCTTCTAATAGCCTACTCAATACATAAGCTACAATGGTGTATGAAATATTGAATCTATTCGTGTTATTGACGCTTTTATATTGAAAATCCTTTACAATTAGCGCTTCCTGTTACTGTCTCTGACTTGACCGCGCAGGTCTGAGCTGCAACATCAACAGCAGCCTTGAGCATAGTAGCGCTGCTGCAGCCGGATCTCGCGGACAGAAAGCGGCGGCCGTGTTTGTGTCAGCGAGCCGTCAGATAAAGCACCTTTCTGGCTCTCATTTGATTCCTTCTCGCTTCACCCGAAGGGAGGGGACCGCTCGAAAAGGAATACCAAACCCAGGAAGGAGGTGACATGCCCTTTACCGCTTGGTGCAGTCAGTGCGCTGATCGCTGTCAGACGTGGACGAGGTAAAGACCCGGAATGGTGCATTTAAATTGTTCTTTTTAACGCGGAGGAAGCCTGTCCCGGTTTTCAATCTGTTTTAGGATTATTTTCCGTGGGGTAATAACGACATTACATGCCCGATCGCAGAGCCGGAGCGACGGGAAAAATGCAGCACAGCGGGTGTTTGGCTGCAGGTGGATGGCCAACCTGACGGTCCCATCCGCCGCGTCCCTCCCGTTCAGCCGCCGCCGCCGCGGCAGCAGCAGCAGCAGATCTGGCGTCATCCAGAGCTGTTTAAACAAACTGAAAACAGAGAGAACTAGATAAAGACAAAAACAACACAAAAAAACGAGCCATGCTTCCAGGGGTCGGCGTGTTCGGCACCAGCCTGACCACCAGGGTGATCATCCCGCTGTTGAAGAACGAAGGCTTCGCCGTCAAAGCGCTGTGGGGCCGGACACAGGAGGAGGCGGAGGAGCTGGCCAAGGAGATGAACGTACCGTTTTACACCAACCGGATCGACGACGTGCTGCTGCATCAGGATGTGGATTTGGTTTGCATCAACCTGCCGCCTCCTCTGACGCGGCAGATCGCAGTCAAAACGCTGGGTGAGTCCTGCAGCTGCTGGGCGGGCGGGAGGGATGGATGCTGCGGCCCTGGTGTGGTGTGGCTTGGATAGATGGTTCAATGGTGGTTGGCGAGCTGACAGGCAGTACACCGGGCCACTCGCTTATCAACTTTGTGGGTTTATTGTCCTGCAGTGGAGCAGACTAAAAGTCCAGTGAGGTTGGAGTTTAGATCATAATGAAGCTGCCCTCTTGGCTGACTTATGTGAGGCTGCTGCTGTTGGCCTCAGGATTGCAGCTACAGTGCTCTTGAGCAAGGCCCTGCCCTGGACTTAGGGCTGGGCAATATATCGATATTGTATCGATATCGTGATTTGAGACTAGATATCGTCTTAGATTTTGGATATCGTAATTACGATCTTAATACGATACTCCAAAAGTAGGGCCTTGCTTACCCAACGTAATATCGTAATAGGACTTAAGTGTTGTCTTTTCCTGGTTTTTGAAGGCTACATGACAGTAAAGTGATGTCATTTTCTGACTTTACAAGACTGCTTTCTATTATTTGCCTTTACCGACTTATGTCCACATTATTGATGGCTATTTATCTTAAATCTATTTGTGAGGATATTTTGTTAAAGCATCATTTGTCAACCCTAAAATATCGTCACACGGTACCATGGGCGTAAATCTGATCGAACAGTAGGGGGGGACAATAAACATAACATTTCGGAAGAGCAGTTTTTGAAGGGGACACAAATAATTCAGCCAATTCTACTGGTAGAGGACGTGTTCACAGAGGAAAGCCTTAAAACTATCATTAGTGTAGCATGGAGACTGTACCATTATCCTTCTTTTCAGTGTTTCTCTTGATTCAATAAAAAAGATGACTATATTGACCAAAATATTCTTCTTTAAATTCATGTATTTATTTTTAAGTTGTTTACAATCAAGCCACAAAAATACCTTAAAACATAATGACTAATTTTTAAAAAGTGTCCCCATATAAAAGAAATACAATACTTTTTTACACTTGTTAAATTAGCTGATCATAATGTAAATGAGTGAGTCACTGGTGAAGATCATCTGCTCACCCTGACAGACACACACCTCCAAAAATATGAACTGAGCTCAACACACTTACCTGAGACTCTACACCTGTCTGTCCCAGGTCTCCCTGAGACTCTATACCTGACTGTCCCTGGTCTCCCCGAGACTCTCCACCTGACTGGCCCTGGTCTCCCCGAGACTCTCCACCTGACTGGCCCTGGTCTCCCCGAGACTCTACACCTGACTGGCCCTGGTCTCCCTGAGACTCTCCACCTGACGGTCCCTGGTCTCCCCGAGACTACACCTGACTGGCCCTGGTCTCCCTGAGACTCTCCACCTGTCTGTCCCTGGTCTCCCTGAGACTCTACACCTGTCTGTCCCTGGTCTCCCCGAGACTCTACACCTGTCTGTCCCTGGTCTCCCCGAGACTCTACACCTGACTGTCCCAGGTCTCCCTGAGACTCTATACCTGACTGTCCCTGGTCTCCCTGAGACTCTCCACCTGACTGTCCCTGGTCTCCCTGAGACTCTATACCTGACTGTCCCTGGTCTCCCTGAGACTCTCCACCTGACTGTCCCTGGTCTACCCGAGACTCTCCACCTGACTGTCCCTGGTCTCCCCGAGACTCTCCATCTGACTGTCCCTGGTCTCCCCGAGACTCTACACCTGTCTGTCCCTGGTCTCCCCGAGACTCTACACTTGACTGGCCCTGGTCTCCCCGAGACTCTCCACCTGACTGGCCCTGGTCTCCCTGAGACTCTCCACCTGACGGTCCCTGGTCTCCCCGAGACTACACCTGACTGGCCCTGGTCTCCCTGAGACTCTCCACCTGTCTGTCCCTGGTCTCCCTGAGACTCTACACCTGTCTGTCCCTGGTCTCCCTGAGACTCTCCACCTGACTGTCCCTGGTCTCCCCGAGACTCTCCACCTGACTGTCCCTGGTCTCCCCGAGACTCTCCACCTGACTGGCCCTGGTCTCCCTGAGACTCTCCACCTGACTGGCCCTGGTCTCCCTGAGACTCTCCACCTGTCTGTCCCTGGTCTCCCTGAGACTCTACACCTGTCTGTCCCTGGTCTCCCCGAGACTCTCCACCTGTCTGTCCCTGGTCTCCCCGAGACTCTACACCTGTCTGTCCCTGGTCTCCCCGAGACTCTACACCTGACTGTCCCAGGTCTCCCTGAGACTCTATACCTGACTGTCCCTGGTCTCCCTGAGACTCTCCACCTGACTGTCCCTGGTCTACCCGAGACTCTCCACCTGACTGTCCCTGGTCTCCCCGAGACTCTCCACCTGACTGGCCCTGGTCTCCCCGAGACTCTCCACCTGTCTGTCCCTGGTCTCCCCGAGACTCTACACTTGACTGGCCCTGGTCTCCCCGAGACTCTACACCTGACTGGCCCTGGTCTCCCTGAGACTCTCCACCTGACTGGCCCTGGTCTCCCTGAGACTCTCCACCTGACTGTCCCTGGTCTCCCGAGACTCTCCACCTGACTGTCCCTGGTCTCCCCTGAGACTCTACACCTGACTGGCCCTGGTCTCCCTGAGACTCTCCACCTGACTGGCCCTGGTCTCCCTGAGACTCTCCACCTGACTGGCCCTGGTCTCCCTGAGACTCTCCATCTGACTGTCCCTGGTCTCCCCGAGACTCTCCACCTGACTGGCCCTGGTCTCCCCGAGACTCTACACTTGACTGGCCCTGGTCTCCCTGAGACTCTACACCTGACTGGCCCTGGTCTCCCCGAGACTCTACACTTGACTGGCCCTGGTCTCCCTGAGACTCTACACCTGACTGGCCCTGGTCTCCCTGTTCCTCAGGTGTTTCTGTCTCCTTTGCCTGTGACATAGTGACGTTAGTATTTCCATAAGCACCCATTCTTATAAAGATGTTACCAAATTGTCTTGCTATGAGGACTTATTGTACTTACTTGGCGTTTTGGTGTAAGCCTACTGAAAAAGGATCTTATGTCTGTTGTCATTTTATCTGAGCAACAACAACACAAATCTTTAACGTCAGATGTCTAAATATGAGTTAGGTTCATAGGTTCACCACGTGGTTATATTATAATTATGAAATGATCTTGCGTCCTCCACATAAGTATTAGGTTTCTTCTGGGACAGAGGATATATATTTAACTGATCAGCCACTTAACTTCATATTGAGCAAAACACAACTGTAGATCTTCAATATTAACCCTAATATCAGTTCACATACATAACGTTAGGCTTATCGCCGTGGTAACGTTAGTTGTAGTGGGTGCATTTCTATCCAACAAGCTATTAAACAAGCTAGGTAACGTTACATTATATTACACTAACATAGCAAACTTTTTGTCATGACTAATTCATTAATTACTCAGCATCATTTCTATTTGAGAAAAGAACAACTTCATCTGATGTTTAATGTGAATAAAACAGCCTTGAACTGCCTACTTACTACACTCCTGTCACTACCTGATGGGACTGGGAGTCTAGTGCAGATCCTAAGGTACAGCAGGCAGTGGACCAAACCACTGTGAGGCAAGGGAGGGGGGACTCAAAATGTTTTTAAACTTAAAAAGCATTTTTGGGGGTTTGTATTGTTTTACTACTTACACAGATATTTTAAGTATACATCATCATGTTATTTACAATACACAGCATTGTTTTAATGATATTTCTAGGGGGGGGGGGACAACCATTAGATGTGGGGGGGTCCTGACCCCCCCCGACCCCCCTGGGATTTACGCGCACGGTACACATCGAGGTATTTGTTTACCAATATCGTGATATTTGATTTTCTCCATATCACCCAGCTCTACCTGGACTCGTCTTCAGGTGCAGCAGTGTGTGCAGTAACGCTAACTGTCGAGTAGAGGCAAGAATGTCCCTTCGACTTTACTGTGTGTATTTTTATTGTTATTCTGCCGCTTTTTTAGATGTTATTGATGCTGTGCTTTGTACACTGGGAAATGGGAAAGTTGGTAAAAGTCGGTCACTGGTGACTATTGTTGGTCTTCTAGCCCACTGATATTTAGGGACCCGCCATCTCCTTCTGTATTGAATGTCTATGTTGTTTTCAAGATTGCCTTGCTGTAATTGCCCACAGGGGACAAAACAAAGTTGAAAGTTGAATTTATAATTCCCTCCCTCGAGCACAGGATTTAAATATTGTGACCTTCTCTGACAGGATAGGCTACAGTTTCTCTCTCAGCACATCAAAATGTCCTGCCTGTGTGATGTTAATGTATTGTATTAAAAGAGGCCTGCTTGTCTTCATTGTATTGCTAAGGAAACAAGCCCACAGCAAAACTGGATGTGGGTTTAGGGGACTCCCCATTAAACAAAGCCCTTGGTGAAATGCTAAACTTAACCTGTGTTAGTGAAACTGGCAGACACAGAAGATGCCTGAATGCAAGAAAAGATAGACGCACAAAGAGAGGTTGTTCTAGTTTAAATCTGGAGCAATGCAGCTTATTTTGGAGATCCCATTCGGGAACTGTTGAGTCGCTGTGAAAGAACGGAGGCAAGGACTACTGAGCTGTACTCCACACAGGCTTTATTTACCCCACAGTTTGGCAGCAGAGCTCAGCTGGCAGTAAGCTTGAATAGGTCAGGTTTGTGGCTGAAAAACAAGTGGGTCTAAAGATACTTAGCATCCAGGGAGTAACTGGGTGAAACACATTGGATCTTAGCTACAAACCAGTTTTTTGGGGGAGGACAGCAGGGCTGCAAGTAGTGATGGTCTTCATTATTGATTCAGCTGAGAATTTTTACGATTAACACATTTATAAAACACAATTTCCCAGAGCCCAAAGTGACATCAACCAACTGTCTAAAAACCAAAATGAGCCATTGTAGTTGTTCTGGAGCTTTCAATCATAACACATGATCTTCATCACTAGATAGAAAAACAAATGGGAATTTGATCTGCAATCTAGAGTTGGGCATGGGAGAGGGAAGAGCTGCGGGAGTCTGAGCTGCAGAGGGACTCTTATGGAATAGGTCTTGTGACTGGACTCGGCTGATGTGTGCTCCTTTTGACCTTAGCTGAATGTCATGGTTGGTCATCCGACTTTTTGATGTGTAGCACGGGATGTTTTTGAATGTCATAAATTGCAAGTTTTCCTCTTAATAAGCATGCAGAGTTTGAATTAAAAGGGCCACATCCATCTGCAGGCATAACTAGTAGGGCTGTGCAATTAATCAACATTTTAATCGTGATTACGCTTTCTGTTCCTAACTATCACAAAAACAGAGTAATCGAGAAAAACGATTATTTCGCACATTACATTTTGCAAGTTAACTCTTATTTTGTCTTGTGTTCTAAATGAGAGAAACAAGTTCATAGGGAGTGGTATGAAGGGGAATTTCACAGTTCAAGGTGTTTTCACTGTTGATTTGTTCAACTTTTACGCTGTTTTTTAGATACAATAATTGCAACATTTTTCCAAAAGTCAATGAGTAATTGTGTTAAATAATTGTGATTTCAATATTGACCAAAATATTTGTGATTATGATTTTTCCCATAATAGAGCAGCACTACTAACTAGTTGAATTGGGTGTTTCTAAAGGGCTTCCGCATATTGCCGTGGTTGAAAAAATGTCCATAAAGTAGCCTGTGACTCCCAATGTAAACGTGTAACTTCTGCCTCGGCATCCCAGCATCAAGATAAGGCCTCTGTGGCTCCATTCACTCTGACACTGCTGCTACTGTTTGCTCGTCGGCTTCAGTAAATTCTGTGGAGTGGCAGCGTGAGCTAACAAGAGGGACAGGCCCTGAAGTACAGTAGATGGTGTTTGTTTATACCATGACCACACTAATGTCAATATATATACACCCGCTAAATCATAGGGCAAACACACACTTTACTGTTGAGGAAATAAATCTCTTTCCTAAGGAGGGTCTGGCTAGTCCACACCGGATTCTGGGATAGGAGAAAAACGTGCTCTGGTTTATTGTCATTTCTTTAAACCAATCACAATTGTCATGGGTGGTGCTAAGCACGGAGCCACGGTGCCTCTGCAAAATAGTCTCAGGAAGGAACTTGTTTTGGTGGAACATGTGGACGTTCAAAAGTAGTTTTAGTCGTGCAACAGAAAACTCAGATTGGACAGATAGTCTAGCTAGCTGTCTGGATTTACCCTGCAGAGATCTGAGGAGCAGTTAACCATAGTCCTCACAAATCCACCGTTTAGAACGCCAACACAGAGAAAGAGGAAGGTGACGGACATCTGGCCAAAAATGAGTGAAATCCGGCGGAATTTGCTTCGGCAATGGAGCAATACCAGAAGTGGAATGTCCAGGATATAGACTAGTCTCCACCTAAGCCGAATGAATGTAACATCAGTCCTGAGAATCTTACTAAAAGACTTCTCTCAGATCTGATGATTGTAGTCGGTCCCCAGTGGACTTCTTTAGCACGTTTTGCCTTTAAACTTGCATGTTTTTTATTCATTATCTTCTCTAGCTTTTCTAATGTTTTAGACACAGATATGATAATAATAATGGTCCAAAATAATGTGAAATTGCATATTTCTTCCATTGAAAAAAATTTACATTTTCTTGAGGGAGGACCCTCCCCCCCCCTTCCACAAACCTAGGGAAAAAAATGGCATGTGTCAGTGTTTGTAAAGTCCAAATGTAACCCTGTATGAAAGTTGCACAAGCCAGCTGATCCTGAGCCAGAATCACTAATCATGTCCCAGTGAACTTGACTCAACCTGTACACCAGCCACCGCAAACCAGTCAATGACCATTCTTTCTCTCCTTCCTCTCAGCTCATTTCCTCACAGCTCCATTGTGTGAGCGCTGCTTGTTCCTTTCCCAACCTCCTCTCCTCCCCAGCCAAGTCTGGTATCCAATCCTATTCATGTTCTGTTGGATTACAAACAGTGTTTGCAAATTCTGTTGAACCTGGTTTCAATTATCATACAAAAAGTCAAAATTGGAGTTCACTGTGTACGTATTGGTGAGGCTACTTTACTGGCTGATATTGGTGTCAGTATTTATATTATAATATGTTGGGTAATCATTTATGATTATTTTTCAATATGGATAGGCCTGTTGTTTATTTTTGATTGATCTATTGATTATTGTACCTATAAAGTGACAAATGCTGCTCAAGTTGACATCTTTGTCTGACCAACAGAAAACTCAAAAAGAAAAGTTCATTTTCAATGACATCAAACTGAGGAAAGCATTTAAGACTAATTCAGACTATCAGCTCCACACAACTCTCTCTGGATTTCTCAGTAGGACTATGTTCAGAAACTGGTGTCGTCCGGCAACTTTCATGCGCAGAAACTCGAGTGAACATAATTATCTTTTTTACAGTTTTTTATTCTCCGTGTCCTCCTTGGTTACTAGTAACTGTGTGGAGGAGGGGTGGGGGCTGTGCGCGATCATGGAAGGCTTGTATCACGTGGACGCGCCGACAGTTTTGTTGTCATTACTTCGAATTCCTCATGGGGGAGACAGAAACTACGCACTATAGACCCTTTGCACGTGACATCACCCTCCACTCGCGCAAATTATGAACGCCATGACGGATGCTAAACGCATACGTTTTCGTTCGTGTTTGTGTTCTCACATTCACAATCTGCAGAGTAATCCTCACCAACACAAGCATGTGTATGTATTGCCTTCCTGTTTTAAATCAGTGATAAATAAAATTATCTTCAACCACCTAGCTAGCTGCCGTGCTAACCAGCTGTTCCTGCTAACAGGACCAACCCGATGATGACCCACATAACTAGCTAACATCGGTTATTCACTGACCTAGCTACATATCCAAAAAAGAAATCCGTTTCCTTGATCATTTAACTTAACACACATACAAAAAAATATTGGTTAAATTAAAGATGACATGGCACGGAAACTTGCTTCAAAAAGGCGAAAAAAAAAACAAAAGTTAAATGCGGGTCTGCGGAGCTCCTACCCCGGCTAGCTGACGAGCTAGCTTTGGACTGCTAGATAGCTGCTGCCCATCGCGACCGACCATGTCCTCTAAAAACATGGGCTACGTGTTATATAAATCTTAACTTAAGTAAAGAATAGATGTTAATACAAAATAAACCCTAGCTTGATGTCTTATATTTGCCATTATGAGGTATCTCCCCCCGCCGTTAGCATAGCATCGCGTACCTGTAACCCAGCCAGCTACAAAGAACTGGGAAGCATCCAGACTTTTAAAAGCTTTGAGATCAGCACCAGTATATGGGGGTACCCCGTTTACCACACAGTGGTACAGATCAGCACCAGTATATGGGGGTACCCCGTTTACCACACAGTGGTACAGATCAGCACCAGTATATGGGGGTACCCCGTTTACCACACAGTGGTACAGATCAGCACCAGTATATGGGGGTACCCCGTTTACCACACAGTGGTACAGATCGTGTGAACTGAAGTCGGGCAGAGTCGGTGATTTAATAAGGTCCGTGAAAACAGAGGGAGAACGAATTAAGGGTCGGTATCCAATCCTGCTATCTCCAACTTCTCCAAATACTGCTCTTTGTGAGCACCTACCAGATGCCCTACCTCGACCGATAACGGCACGACAACTTGTTGTTCAATAGAAGAAGCCATAAGTGTGTTATGTATTTCAAACTGATTGAAACTATGAAACTTTCCGCTCGTCTACTACTGTTTAGCCTGTGCTTCCGCCGTCCGTCATGGCGTCGTGGTCACGTGTTTGCAAAGGGTCTATAGCTTAAACGACTCAGCGATTCAGCGGTATAAGGATGTATGTTTTGATGCGCTTTACTTTGGACCTTGTAAGAATTCAGGAGCACCTGTACATCTCAGTTGGGGGTCTGGTGTTAGACGTACACCCATTCCACCAAAACAAGTTCCTTCCCGAGGCTATTTTGCAGAGGCACCAAGACGATTGTGATTGGTTTGAAGAAATGCCAATAAACCAGAGCACGTTTTTCTCCCATCCCGGAATGCTGTGTGGACTAGTCAGACCCTCCTCCACAGCGCTGTGGAGGAGGGTCTGGCAATGCGAGACTACTTCGGGGCTAACTCTTTTCACTTTACCCGACAATTGGGAAGCAGGACACTTTGCTGGATCTTGATGAGCTGCAACATTTATTCATGGACAAACTGAAACCATATAGTACATTTACTACTACAACTTTACCTTTAATTTGTTCTCTGCTCCGATCGCAAACACCCATCTGCTCTGATCCACCGTCTTTCTCTAGCTGGCTCGGCCACACACTCACTATGTCCACACTATGCATTGAGCTAGTATTTAAAGGAGCAACGCTGCTCTTACAAAAATCTTATATGAGAACATGTGGATTGCACTTAAACCCGGCCTTGGCCATTTTCGCACAGTATTACTGCTAGCCTTAAACTTGCGCGTGTTATTTTACAAGCTGTTGTTTTTTCATCTGCTCTCATTCATATATATGTCACGTTGAGCGTAGAGTGTAAGCCCACAGGGCCAGGTGTTTCCGACCCTGTTGTTGGTTAGATTGTGTATCAATGAAAAACCAAACAATTATTTTTTTTGATCGCAGCTTTTGCGATTTGACAATCTTGTTCTATTATATCGCAATGTCAGTTTGAATTAGATTAATCATTCAGCCCTTGCAAAGATGTTTGCTAATATATTTGATATACCAAACATACTGTGTATTTGTCATTGTATTTAAATGCGTTCCTTTAAGGGTCCCACTTCTGATAAGATAAATAAACCGGTATAAAGTAAAACAAGCATTGTCAGAAAGCTGAAAACAGGGCTGTTAGTCTGAGCTCATGAATATTTAAATTGTTGATGTTTTGGAGATATATGGTTTTCACATGACAACAACAATGTTACATATTTTCTACCTTTGAAGAGATACTAACATAGTACTTTTAAGATTTCTGCATACCCTCTCAATTACAGTGTTATAAAAGTCCAATAAAACCATTGTATAGAAAGTAGACACATAAGAAATAAAAGTCATTCAAATGAGTGTCAGCTGAAATGAGCAGTGAAATTATCCCCATAATACGTCAGTCAGAATTTCAGTATATTGCATCACCACAATGCATGACACCTCCATGAAAGTTTCACGCCCTGAGCGGCCAGTGAGAATGCAAAACTAACTTCCTCTTCTGTCAGGGTGTGTGAGCTGATAGTAATCTGCCTTTGGCTGGCTTATTGCTTACCCCATGAGATAAATTGATAAGTGTGATCAGCCTTCTTCAACAGAGGAATGTGAACTCTGGCTTTGAAAACAGTTTTGTGTTATTTTCTGTCTTAAAGGTCTCATATTATGCTCATTTTAGGGTTCATAGTTATATTTTGGGTTTCTACTAGAACAAGTTTAAATGCTTTAATGTTAAAAAAAAACACTTTATTTTTCTCATACTGTCTGTGTATTCACCCTCTGTCTGAAACACTCTGTTTTAGCGCCTGTCTTTTTAAGCCCCCCTCCCAAAAAACCCAGTGTCTCTGCACCATCATTGCAGCCGGGGATGACTGTAACGGCACTGTAGCGTCACTTTCCACCTATATATATATATATATATAGTATACTTGTGACATCACAACTGTACGGAAGTCCTGATGGCACAGTTTCTGAATACGGGCTGTGTGCATTTCTCTGTGGATTGAGCATTTTGATACTTTCACAGTATTAATATACAGTAGTACCTCGACCTGATTTATTATTTTAAAAAAAGACATGGGTCGGGCGCCCAGATAGCTCAGTTGATAGAGCGGGCGCCCATATATAGAGGTTTAGTCCTCGACGCAGCGGGCCAGGGTTCAACTCCGACCTGCGGCCCTTTGCTGCATGTCATTCCCCCCCCCTCTCTCCCCTTTCACATCTTCAGCTGTCCTGTCAAATAAAGGCCGAAAATGCCCCAATTTTTTTAAATACATGGAAATCTCACCTTTTACAATATGGCACCTTTAATTTGTCTTTTAGCCCATTTTAATGTTACACTAAATATATAGTCAGAAGGGGATATTTAGTTGGTATATAAGTATCATGGATGGACTATTGAGCAGGCCTACTGGGTAGAAGCCCATGGGCCCTGGAACAGAACCTCTGAATGAACGACTGTTAACATTTGTTGTTGGAGAGTCAATTAAATTACTTCAAAGAGCAAGCAGGCAAAACAAGATGCGAAATGACGGAATAGAGACGTAAAATGACTAAAAAGAGATGTCAAATGACTAAAGTTCAGATGGCTAAAAAAGAGTCGTAAACCACTAAAACTTGAAGCAGAACTGCTAAAGAGAGATTTCGCTTAAACTGACGCAGCAGACATGTAGTATGAAATGCCTACTTTAACCATATTGACTTGAGCAATGAGGAAAAGTGGAAAAACACTGCTCCACAGGTTGTTCAGGTTTGATCAGAGTAGGCTCGTCCCCTCAATCCATCAAACCAGTCAGTCTTGTTGGGCTGCATCTCTCCTTCCATATGGATTTCTCTCACTTTCTTTTCCTCCTTTCTCTTTCTTACTACAATGGCATTCCTGAGGCATCTGATGTCAACTCAGGCTTTCTTGGTGTGTTGGGAAGGCAGGGAACTTCACACTGTGCGCACACACACACACACACACACACACACACACACACACACACACACACACACACACACACACACACACACACAAAGACAGACTTGTGTGAGGCTGAAGGATTTCTTGGCCACCAGCTTGTGAAAGTATGATTTCTTAAACCAGAGGATTTTGAAGGATGAAGGATTCTTTGGTCTGTTTTTTTTTTCAGATCCATTCGAATACATTAGCATTTCCAATATACTGCAGCCTGAGGAATTCAGACACTGTGTCAGAGCCTTAAGATACATTTTAGTATGGCCGATTGTAAGTTTCTCAGTAGAATTAGTTATTATCTATATTTAATGTCGCTTGAAGTAATAGCTCTTTAGTGTTTCAGAGCTGTAGTTTATTCATGGGATCAATGCTTGTAAAAATATGAAAAATATGAAAAATAGGAAGGCTGGTGCCCCAGTTTTTTTGTCTTTTAGGTTTAGAGTACAGCTTTTGTTTTTAGGCATCATTCTAATGTCTGTAAAAAAAAAAGGTTCCATGAGAGACCATGAGATATGTCTGAAAGTTCTGGGCTGTAACTAATAGTTCCTTATCGATTAATCAGGGGATTATTTTCTCAATTAACATTTGATGTATTAAATCTTAGAAAATAATGATTGATGGCCTCAGATAGATAGATTCAGTTTAGTAGCACATAAGACGAAAAAAAAACAACAAGCAAATCATCACAATTGAGAAACTATATTAGGGAGTGTAAGTTGATTAAAATAATTAGTCAGTTGTCAAATTAGTTGCAGATTATTTTCAGTAGATGAACTAATTGACTGATTGTTTCAGCTTTTTATTTTTGTTGACATCACTTTTTAAGATTGTGCTCTTATTGTGGTGCGTTTTCATCCTGCTGTGTGTGAGTGGAGCAGCAGCTTGTGTGCCGGCCAGATGCTGAGAGGCAATCTGAGAGCTGAACTGAAAACGTTACACAAGCAAGAGTTTCATTTGCACTTTCTGTCCCTTTGTGCAGTTTAGATTTGACAGTGGGAGGAGGAAGTGGTGGGAGAGGTTCCCTGCAGCATGGTGTGACCTCTGGGGGGGTTCTACAGCGATGAGCAACAGGCATGGAAGTGTATCTTTTTATGGCAGTTAACGGCACTTCATGACGTTTATGTAAAATCCCCTTCATCACGTTGCTCCGTTATTTATCAGATTGGGAAAAGGAACAAATTCTGTCATCACATCAAGTAGAAATGTAACCACACACACTCACAGTGAAATCCAAAGAGCTGCTGAAAGGCCTCCCCAAACCTTTTTAAAGTATATCCAAAATGAATGGTATCTCTCTCTCATGTCAGTGATAGAAACTATCAGGTATCAGGTCTGAGCCACTCGCCCCTACCGACCTACTGTGCTGCTGTCTAAGAATAGCATCTAATACTCATCCTGCTCCAATAATATTTTGAAGCAAAGTAGATGGGCAGTTTGGGTAATTACCCAGCCTCCATTACTCATACAAGGGCTGGGCATATGGCCATATCTTTTACGCCGATATACAGTAGGTCATTTCATATCTCGATGACGATATGTATCACGATATAACATGTCATTTAATAAATAAATAGATTTATCTAGTCTAGATGCAATAACCAATGTGGTAAAGCATGTTTTTGTATTCTCCAGTGTGAATTCAGTATTTGACAAATGAAAGGTAATGAGTATTTTCTCATTTTATTAAGAACTTTAGTGCAAAATGAAAATAACATGAGATCAGAACGTAAAGTGTCATCCAAATAACGTAAACATTGCCATATGCCAGTTAGGCCGCTGTTTTTTTTGACATTGCGATAGAAACTATATAGACAATAAATATATACGACAGACATCGTTTTAACCAGATACTGTCATATTGGCCAGCCCCACTTCATACATTTTCACATGTACTCTTAAAGCTAACAGCTAAAAAGTCAGATATTTTCCTGAGGAGTCAGTGGAGACCAAAACAGAGCTAAAATCCGTGTGGATATTGGCCTTACACTTGACAACGAGCAGATGGAAACATGACTTTGAATGCTAATGCAGTCTGCTGGATGTGTACATATGCAACTGTTTGCTGACATTTTCACCATAACAACTTTTTGAAATTTATTTTCCTGCATTGAAAATGTTACTTAAGTAAAAGTATGTAAGTATCATCAGGAAAATGTAATTAAAGTAGTACTCAATGCAGAACAATCCTCCCGTTGTAGAAAGTGTAAAGGATCCAAACAGTTGTGTGTTTAATGGTCTAATCATTTCAGCTGGACTTGTAGCTGTTATATAGCATTTTACCGTCACATGTCCACATTGGGTGAACAGCGAGTGCTTAGCAAATTCTAGGTGTTATAGGTTTCGGTCTTATTGGGATGAATGTGTATATTTTTTAAACAGAAAAACAAATACATGAATACACTGAGAGGAAAGTAACTGTGCACCCCAGCAGTGAGCAGGATGATGTTTTGAATGATTCAGTATTCAGTCATTTCATTTCAAACCTTTATTTAAAACTCAGGGCCCATTGAGGGAGACCTTCATTTTTAACGGGGCCGAGTGCACAGCATGCATTTTAGCAAATAGACAATAACATTTAAAATAAAACCGATAAAAAATGTAAACATTCATGTAAAGCAGACACAATAAGTAGGCCTGTAACAATTATTACATAATTGTCAATTGTTTTACATAATCGCCATTTTTTTTAAATTTTTTATTGGTATACAGAGCATTAGAGAAAAACAATAACCATTAAAAACACCTTGCATCCTTCCCAACACCCCCACCCTCTCAAAAGCAAGGCAGCAAATACACAAGTCAGGGACGTATTCACAAAGACACACAGAGACAAGCAATAGAGTCCACATTAGTACGATCAAAAAACATCTGACCAACCTCCAGGTTATTACCGTCACATTTCTCATGGATTTCACATACAAAAAAGAAAGCAAACAAAACGCTTGACTGTCTTTTGATAACTTGTGCATAATCTTCAATAAAAGGGCTGTCTGGTACCAGAAACAGACCTGTGTACTTGAATTAAATGCATATAGTATACATTATATAAAGTCTACTCTTCTGGGAGCAATATATAAGGTCCACTTAAACCATAAGCTGGCAAAATCTTCTTGCTGAAGTTTGAGATAATATGTCAATCTCTCCATTTTGTATATGTCATAAACTATGTCTATCCAGTCATCGATCAAAGGAGCCTGTTGCTTCAGCCATTTACGGGTTATGGCCTTTCTACCTGCAGCTAGTAAGATGGACATATGCTTCTTGTCTTTAGCATTTATCACTTTTGGAAAGTTACCCAGGTATAGAATGTTACATCTGAAGGGACTAGTAATTCGGAGAACCTCCAGTAAAACCTGGTGGACACTTCTCCAGTAAGGGAGCCATTTCTTTGTTTAACAGCAATTAATTGCTAACATTAACTAAGGTCTTAAAGTGCTCATATTATGCTTTTTGGCTTTTTCCCTTTCCTTTATTGTGTTATATATCTTTTTTGTGCATGTTATAGGTTTACAAAGTGAAAAAGCCCAAAGTCCCCCCCAAAGGGACTTACCATCTCCAACAGAAAACACTGTTCACAAACTGCTCCAAACAGCTCTATTGTAGTCCAGCCTTTACTTCAGAGACACACGTGGTCACTTTGGAACACACGTTATAATGCTCACCTAGCTGTTAGCATGGCACGCCCTCATACTCTGCTTCTGACTGGCTAGTAGTCCTTACCTAGGTACTGTCAGGGCACGCCCTCATACTCTGCTTCTGACTGGCTAGTAGTCCTTACCTAGGTACTGTCAAGGCACGCCCTCATACTCTGCTTCTGACTGGCTAGTAGTCCTTACCTAGGTACTGTCAGGGCACGCCCTCATACTCTGCTTCTGACTGGCTAGTAGTCCTTACCTAGGTACTGTCAGGGCACGCCCTCATACTCTGCTTCTGACTGGCTAGTAGTCCTTACCTAGGTACTGTCAGGGCACGCCCTCATACTCTGCTTCTGACTGGCTAGTAGTCCTTACCTAGGTACTGTCAGGGCACGCCCTCATACTCTGCTTCTGACTGGCTAGTAGTCCTTACCTAGGTACTGTCAGGGCACGCCCTCATACTCTGCTTCTGACTGGCTAGTAGTCCTTACCTAGGTACTGTCAGGGCACGCCCTCATACTCTGCTTCTGACTGGCTAGTAGTCCTTACCTAGGTACTGTCAGGGCACGCCCTCATACTCTGCTTCTGACTGGCTAGTAGTCCTTACCTAGGTACTGTCAGGGCACGCCCTCATACTCTGCTTCTGACTGGCTAGTAGTCCTTACCTAGGTACTGTCAGGGCACGCCCTCATACTCTGCTTCTGACTGGCTAGTAGTCCTTACCTAGGTACTGTCAGGGCACGCCCTCATACTCTGCTTCTGACTGGCTAGTAGTCCTTACCTAGGTACTGTCAGGGCACGCCCTCATACTCTGCTTCTGACTGGCTAGTAGTCCTTACCTAGGTACTGTCAGGGCACGCCCTCATACTCTGCTTCTGACTGGCTAGTAGTCCTTACCTAGGTACTGTCAGGGCACGCCCTCATACTCTGCTTCTGACTGGCTAGTAGTCCTTACCTAGGTACTGTCAGGGCACGCCCTCATACTCTGCTTCTGACTGGCTAGTAGTCCTTACCTAGGTACTGTCAGGGCACGCCCTCATACTCTGCTTCTGACTGGCTAGTAGTCCTTACCTAGGTACTGTCAGGGCACGCCCTCATACTCTGCTTCTGACTGGCTAGTAGTCCTTACCTAGGTACTGTCAGGGCACGCCCTCATACTCTGCTTCTGACTGGCTAGTAGTCCTTACCTAGGTACTGTCAGGGCACGCCCTCATACTCTGCTTCTGACTGGCTAGTAGTCCTTACCTAGGTACTGTCAGGGCACGCCCTCATACTCTGCTTCTGACTGGCTAGTAGTCCTTACCTAGGTACTGTCAGGGCACGCCCTCATACTCTGCTTCTGACTGGCTAGTAGTCCTTACCTAGGTACTGTCAGGGCACGCCCTCATACTCTGCTTCTGACTGGCTAGTAGTCCTTACCTAGGTACTGTCAGGGCACGCCCTCATACTCTGCTTCTGACTGGCTAGTAGTCCTTACCTAGGTACTGTCAGGGCACGCCCTCATACTCTGCTTCTGACTGGCTAGTAGTCCTTACCTAGGTACTGTCAGGGCACGCCCTCATACTCTGCTTCTGACTGGCTAGTAGTCCTTACCTAGGTACTGTCAGGGCACGCCCTCATACTCTGCTTCTGACTGGCTAGTAGTCCTTACCTAGGTACTGTCAGGGCACGCCCTCATACTCTGCTTCTGACTGGCTAGTAGTCCTTACCTAGGTACTGTCAGGGCACGCCCTCATACTCTGCTTCTGACTGGCTAGTAGTCCTTACCTAGGTACTGTCAGGGCACGCCCTCATACTCTGCTTCTGACTGGCTAGTAGTCCTTACCTAGGTACTGTCAGGGCACGCCCTCATACTCTGCTTCTGACTGGCTAGTAGTCCTTACCTAGGTACTGTCAGGGCACGCCCTCATACTCTGCTTCTGACTGGCTAGTAGTCCTTACCTAGGTACTGTCAGGGCACGCCCTCATACTCTGCTTCTGACTGGCTAGTAGTCCTTACCTAGGTACTGTCAGGGACACGCCCTCATACTCTGCTTCTGACTGGCTAGTAGTCCTTACCTAGGTACTGTCAGGGCACGCCCTCATACTCTGCTTCTGACTGGCTAGTAGTCCTTACCTAGGTACTGTCAGGGCACGCCCTCATACTCTGCTTCTGACTGGCTAGTAGTCCTTACCTAGGTACTGTCAGGGCACGCCCTCATACTCTGCTTCTGACTGGCTAGTAGTCCTTACCTAGGTACTGTCAGGGCACGCCCTCATACTCTGCTTCTGACTGGCTAGTAGTCCTTACCTAGGTACTGTCAGGGCACGCCCTCATACTCTGCTTCTGACTGGCTAGTAGTCCTTACCTAGGTACTGTCAGGGCACGCCCTCATACTCTGCTTCTGACTGGCTAGTAGTCCTAACCTAGGTACTGTCAGGGCACGCCCTCATACTCTGCTTCTGACTGGCTAGTAGTCCTTACCTAGGTACTGTCAGGGCACGCCCTCATACTCTGCTTCTGACTGGCTAGTAGTCCTTACCTAGGTACTGTCAGGGCACGCCCTCATACTCTGCTTCTGACTGGCTAGTAGTCCTAACCTAGCTACTGAGCATGTGCGACTCCCAACAAAGATGTTACAGCAGTGAGAGGTCTCACTCTGTAGCTAAAACAGAGAGCTCAACACACAGGGTGAAAAGAGGAGCTGCAGCAATGTGCAGTACAACAAAAATATGGTGCATAATATGAGCACTTTAAGGCCTATGAATAAAGATGCGTTGTTTACTTCATAGGCTGTGTATTTGTGTTACTACATTATCTTGGTCACATGACCTATATATACTGATATATATAACAAAAGATGTATCAGGGAATTCATTCAAAACCTTAATTTGTTTAAAAAAGTAATACATTAATAAATGTAAATTTAATAAATGAAAGAGACAGTTTCATATTGTTAATCGCAATTATTTCTGAGAAAATGAATTGTATAGCAACATTTTTGAATCGTTACAGCTCTAACAATAAGATACATAGAAGTCATTTATCAAAGCCTTAAATTGACTGATAGATGGGGGGAGACCAATTTGTAGTTGCTTTGTGCGGTATTCCCGATTGTGGAGCAGCACAAAAAGTATGTGTTTATACCAAGTATTAGGGATTTATTCAGGTGTCTCATCATCCAGATGAGAGCTAGTCTGAGTGAGAGTAAGCAGCATATGACGTCTGCATGGGTTTTGTTATCAACATGCACTGAATGGCAGCGATGGTTGATCCGCACTCTTGTTGAGCACTCAGACACTTGCTCTGACGGGCCACCCAAAGGCAAAGAGCTATTTATAACCTGACTGCAAAGGGCACGCAGGCGTCGTCATAAATACATGTTCCAACCACCGATGCTCTTATGCAACTGCACTTCCGACCGGTGATGAGCTCTCTGACAGCCCACTCAACTTTTTTTAAAAGGGCTAGTAAACCCAAAATGTACAGACTGACAAATTAAAGGGACATTCCCCGTTTTTTTTCCCTCACTCTCTGGGTAACAAAATATAGAATATAATGCTCCAGCTGTTTTCCCATTTTTCAAAAGAGGATAAAAAATGTTTTTTGACATATATTTGTGGAGACTCAAGCCTCTGGGTGGCCGTTTGTCATGACAGCAGATATGCAGTCTTTCTTGACTTGCAGCATGCAAGATCAGGCTCTTTTTCTGCCATTTCTAACTTACGGAAAAGCAGTTATTTTTCCCACCTATCAAGCACAGACGCCTTAGAATCTACCGACAATTAAAGTGTCATTCATCCAACTTAATGTAACCAGGCTTGAAAAGACTTTCCAGACCAGACAGAAAGGCTGCATCAATTCCATTTTCTTTAGTGTGACTTCCCTTGTATTCATCACACTGATGGATTAGGGTCTTTGGGTCGAGCTGTGTTTCCAAGCGGGTTTGGAGAAAAAAATCAACAGCGGCCTAAGACGGAGTCAGCCCAGAGAACGCCACCAATAGAGCGGTACACTGCCATTCCCAGGCCTTTTTTCTATGTGTCGCCACTTGTTTTTTTTACCACCAGTTTCCCACTGGTTCACGTTCATGTTCTCCTGGACGTCCATTAGTATGCTAATGACAGTGTGTGTTGCGTGTGTGTGTGTGTGTGTGTGTGTGTGTGTGTGTGTGAATCAGCGTGAGAGAGATGGAAGGGCCGAAGAGACGATGAGGAGAAGCGAGAAAGAAAAGCGGAGAGAAAGCTTGTCTTCCTGTGAAATTGCCTTTGTGTGTCAGATGAATGGCTGAATGGAGGAAGCTCTTTCAGCCCGCCGCCACGCCGCACTGACAAGTGAGCATTCCTGAAAAAAACAGGGAAAAGTAGAAGACCTCCCCATCCCAGCCCCTTCAAAGTGATGCTTTTCTTCTGCATGAACCCATAAGGAACTGCTGTGTGGCGGTGAACTTGGGATGCAGGCTTTGGATGAGGAATCACATTGTATTATTAAATCCAAGGGCAAGCGAGAGGGCAAGCTTTTGATGTGGAATTATTTCCAATAAATAAAAAGGATAGGATCGGACGCAGGCTTTCAATAATGAATGATTCTGCATTATTACACTGGAGTCTTTATGAGATTTTTTTTTTCTTTGTTATTAAATTTGAGCAGAGGAAAGACTGCTTTGGGTCCTTGAGGCTTTTTTTCTTTACAACTTTTCCTTTATATTCAAAGTGGACAGTGGAGAGCTGACAAGAAATGAGGGGAGAGAGAGAAAGGATGGCATCTAACAAAAGACCTGAACGAAAGACCTGAACTGGGGACGTTGGGATTTGACGGACAGTGTCTTAAACCTCTAGGCCATCAGGGTTTCTCTGCGGAGGGCTTGACATAATAATTCATTTTCAATCTAATCTAATTTTGTCTATGACGTCTGAACATGAACCCTAACCTACTTAGATTGCAGCCTTCACCAGGGTCAATATGGTGGAAATCCGTTTCAGAATAATAATTATATACAGATATAAAGGGTGCGATTTGTGAACAAAGCAGAGGGGGGATGTTTTTTAAACAAAACAAAACATGCAAGAATGAAATCCTCCTTCCAGTACCACCATGGATATAGTGCCACTCATATGCACTTATGCAAATAATCTTAAAATGAAATGGCACAAAGTGGTGTCAACATGAACACAGCACTTTCAAGCCGTGGAGCGGAGTTCACATTGCGGCAAAGCTCGTTGGTTCCTCGGGAGTGTTTGAATCCAAACCACCATCTTTTTCGTCGTTTTGGTGCCCAAACTCAACTGTCGTTGCCGCATGACGCTCACCTTTCTGTCTAAACTCCACTACCATGGCCCCTTGAATGACCGTCATCTGGCGGTGCCTGTAGCCGGCTCACAGTCACCTATTGGCGGCTAAACAATTGCCGCTGGTAGCCGGCGTCCCAGAGCTCTGTAGCAGCGAAATACAACCAGCAACTGCTGCTCGGATTTTGTCGTTCAATGCACAGACTGTTCACGTTACAGCGCTTTACTTAGTTATATCATTATAATATGGTCTTCGCTATGGGTGAAGGAGCATTGATACATTTTGTCCCCACCAGGGATAGAAATAATTGAGCAGAGGCAGGGATATGTAGACCAGAAAGGGGGAAATCCCACACATCCCCCCCCTGGCAAATCACACCCTGCAGGTGTCCTGATTAGTGAGAAATGAAAATATAAAACCAACATACTGTGACTTGTCACAAGTGATGGTCTACCACAAGCCTCCAGAACAGCTTCAGTGTTACTGGTCATAGTTTGCTTTCACACCTGCCTTGTTTGGTCCATTTTAAACGACCCCTGCAGCGTTTGGTCAGATAGTCCGGTTGGTTTGGGCTGGTGTGAAAGCTCATCCCAACTCTTGTGCGGATCAAACAAACAAACTCTGATCCACTTAAAAACGGGGGTCTCGGTTCACTTCCAAGTGAGCTAGAGTTCGGTTCACTTCAGTGAGAATGCGATCCGACCCAGATACAGGAAGTGAACCAAAAACAGAGCATTTACTAGCCTGCAGTTTCAACCTTTCACACAATTTACAGACTTCTATATTAGGGGTGGGAATCACCAGAGGCTTCACAATACGATATTATTGCGATTTTAAACATATTGCAATATTCTGCGATATATTGCAATTTATTACCTTTTTTCCAACATTTCTTTTCCCAATTTTAAATGATGTACCCCAAAAGGAAACTTTGTCAACATCTGTTTTATCTAAAAATATACATTTCTCTGTTTTGTTCATCTCACTTCAATTTTATTGCTGCAAAATGGGATTGTCAAGCAGACAAACTGACCAACACATATATAATAATAGATTGATACTTGGCGTCTGTGTATCGACACGGTATTGCCACGGAAAATACTGCAATACTCTATATATCGCTGTATCGATATTTTCCCCCACCCCTATTATATATGATTTAAGGGATGATAACTTTCAGATCCATAAACTGTTCTGAGCACACATCGCTGGTCATCTGTATGACATCATCATCTCTCTCTCTCCTTCACTCGCTGTCTGTCTGCTGCTCACATTGTTTGCCTTCTTCTACAATATTAGAAACACTAAAGCAGAACCAGAAAACCCAAGATGTTATAAATTTGGTGTGTTGCTCCATCATTACTGAGGTCAGAACAGTGTTTACAGTGTTTGGTGCACTTAAAAAAAGTGCAGTATGAAAGCAAAGCAAACCAAATGAAAAATGTAACAATTTTGCAACGTCACCCTCGAATCACCACCAAACTATATGTGTGAAAGCACCCATAGATTCAAGCCTGTGGAACCCTACTACAGCGATGAACAGCATTGTTCCTAAAGATATTCCCTCATTATGTGTTGTGTAACACTGAAATCAGACTGTGACACAACTGCTTGATTTTTTCTGTGTAGTGTGAAAGAGAAGCGATGCAGCAGCTGGAAAACCTCACAATGTCCCGATGAACTAGCACGTCAGATTGTTTTTGCCTTACCCTTCCTAGTTTGATATTCCGGGACGTTGACCCATTATACAAAAGAGCACATTGGGCTCTTCCGTGCACAACTGTTAACTAGCAAAGCATTTTTTCTTTCAGTGATGCTGTAACCAGGACTGTCACCCTCAGGTCAGGACCATTATACTGAGTTTAAAGGGTAACCAGACCCTATTTAAATAAACCATACTTTTAGCGTGTATAGAACCACCATATTTTCACATGTAAATCAGTAAACCATGTGTTTATTTCAACCAAGCCAGAGTGAGGATTGTTGGAAAAGTGGAAATACGAACTAAAACGGCTTTTTATAGTTTTATTTTGTGTCTTTCGACTTTGAATGAAATGTATTTTCCGATGATAAAATTATTGTTTATTTACATGGAGTCTGGTGGGTTTAGCGAAAGCAATTTCGAGGAAGTTTCTGTTTTAAAAAAAGGATCTTGCTCTTTAACAGAAAGGTCGACCTCCTTAGAAATCCTTTCCATAATGTTGTCAGACACTTACAAAACAAAACAAGCACTTTTGTGGACGTAAATTGAAGGTGCACAATTGCACATTGACATTAAATTGTAGCTTGTTTCCCTGTTTTATACATATAAAGTCATTTTCAATTATCGCTAAGCCAAATGATAAACACTTATCTTTATATTTTAAGGATGAATTATTGCTCATAATAAAGACAAATGTCGGAGTCTAATACTTTGTGGTAGTAGTAGTTTTTCTTTTGGTCAGTTTGTTGCTTCGTCAGTGTAACTACAACTACTATTATATCATGTTTTTACATGCAAGTTACAGGCTTAATAATTGGCAACATTAAAATACTTCACATATGAGACTTTTCAAACACACCCATTTACTCTGTGTGTGTGTGTGGTGTGTGTTTGTATATGTGTGTATGTGTGTTCTTGTTTAACTTTATTTGTGGGGTCCAAAAACAAGGGAATACAGTATACTTGTGGGGTCCGGACAGCTTTGTGGGGCCAAAATGCCCCGCAAGTTTAAAGGGCTGTTTGAGGATTAAGACTTGGTTTTTGGATTAGGGTTAGAATGAGGTTCTGGTTAGGGTGAGGGTAAGGGTTAAGGTTAGGCATTTAGTGGTGATGGTTAAGGTTAGGGTAAGGGGCTAGGGAATGCATTATGTCAATGATGGGTCCCCACAAAGATAGTGCCACCCACTGTGTGTGTGTGTGTGTGTGTGTGTGTGTGTGTGTGTAGCTGGCTGAGCTAACTGTGACATGTCAAAACAAAGATACCTGCATAATCAGCTGAGGTATTGCGAAATCTGTTGTGAAATATTTCCATCTTGCACGAACACATTGAGGTAGTGTGTGTCTATCAGCATGAACTGTATTGTCCTCCTCTTCCACACGCTTCTGATCATTTTCTATAATGTGTTAATGACTGGTGCACTGTGTCATGAACTTTATCTGGCTCTTTATTTTCGGTCCTGGGCTTATCCTGTGTATTCCCAAGGTGAAGCTCTTCCATTATAGGAGTTCTCAGATGTCCTTTATGTGCCAGTGTTCAGGCATAGGCCTGTCTGTGTTTCGTAATTATCCATCTGGGACTGAGGACAAGAGGCAGCTGCAGATCTGAGAGCAGGGCGGCGATGCTACTGTCTGTCAGGACCTCCGATCCAGTGGTCTTGTTCTTCTCCTGACTGTTACTACGGTGTGTTTTGGGCTTAATTTTTCAGATATTTGTGTTTCGTAGGAGAGGATGAAACACAAAAACATGTATCGTAGGATGCGAGAATGAATTAAGCAGTCATAGTTTTGAACTGCAGATTATGAGGTCATACGACCTTACAGACAAACGGCAGCAACAGGAAGTGATATTTTGGTATCTTCACCGCAGTGAAGTTTGTCTGGCTTCCTGTTGCGAGTGCTATAGGTGGAAACAGTGTGTTTGTGTGACATTAAGGATTCTTCTCAATCTGTTCCTGCTAACAAAACGTAAGGTTTCAGCATTATTTTTGCTCTCCGAGTTGGAATATAATCCGCCAAATCAGAGATGGAAGGATGTAAAGATGGAGTGAGCAGTGAAGAGAGACACCCACCCTCCTCTCTACTGTAGCTCTCCATATCTAAAATATACTCTTGGTTTCAGGTTCATGTTACTGAATGGTTCATATCTCTGTCCATCCTTCTTATTTTTGCCACAATGAGCATTCAGCTTGTTCTCATGCATGACTCAGTCATTCTGTAGCATTGGGCTAAGTATATTCCTGCTGTTTTCCACTGACTCAGCTGTCGGTCAGTCACAGGGATAGCCAATCACAAACAGCATAGTCATTTAATCCATTGGTAATATAAACACATTGTTTAGTGCAGTTTAAGAATGGAGCTGGAGTCTGGACTTGGATTAGCTTAGCTTGGCATAAAAACTGGAGGCAGGAGGAGACAAATTAAAAGGTCTGAAGTGAAAACAGACACATGAACATGAACGTGTTGTATCGTGTTTGATTAATCCATACAACAACATTGTGAACATAAATAAAGTGTCTTAGAGGGAGTTATGTGCTGGAACTATTTATTGATGACAGGTGGGTGCAGTGACTATGTGCGCAGCCATCAGGCCCTTTCACACATGCATTGCAACCCTGACATATCTCTGCACGATGGCTCCGTGGTTAACACTTCTGCCTCACGGCAAGTTGGCACTGTTGAGTTTGATCCCCAGTCTGGGCAAAGTTTGATCTTTTCATGTGGAGTTTGCATGTTCTCCCCCGTGTTTGCGTGGGTTTCCTCCGGGCGTTTCCTCCCACCGTAAGGACATGCATGCTAGGTAACTAGGACTTCAGTTGAAAATTAGCTGTCTGGCTAACACTGGCGCATTTACAGAAATGTTGAATAATGGGCGTTGTCCTAATAAAAAAAAATAAAAATAAAAAATAAAACCCGTACCGGACATTAAACAGACTTTACCCTGCCAGCTCTCTAGTACAAAGTATGTGTACTGTCCAATTGAGCCCATGTGAAAAAACCTAATGTTTCCCAAAATGTTAAATTATTCTTTTAACAGAGACAGTACTGTAGGTCAGTACACCTGCATCTGCCTGGTCTGTCTAGTCTCAATACAAAGCTGCAGAGAGCAGGAACTTGCATTTTAGTGACAGATGTGCTTAGTTTAGGAGGACTGAAATAAGAGCATGCAAACATGTACTTCAAGGAAATAAAATATAGAACCTGAGGACAACATAGTGCACATCTGAAATGACTCCTCATGAATAAACAGTGCAGAAATTATAATCAGAAGCCTAGAAATGAAACCGAGGTCAGTCCTCGGTCACATGATAACTAGTGGTGAGATTAGAACATAGAAAGATGCAAAAAGATTTTGCATACAGTTAAAGACAAGGTTTACTGTATCTACTCAGCTATTCAAATCACACAGGCAGCTACAACCCTCGTGGATTTTATTCTTAGAATGACTATGTGTCATATGTCAGTGATGGCTACACACCACAGCCAGGGGCCATTCCAGGCGGGGGTATTTTTTCAGAATACAGCATAGAAAATCTGCTTAGAAATATAGGAAATATTGGATAGGATAGAACAACACAATGCAGTTTTGCTAAATAAAACACCACATTCATTATTAATTTCACTTGTTTTTATGTTCAACAAGTTGTGTAGCCATATACAGTACACATTTCCTATGGGCTCTTAAGGCAAAAAATGTGGATAGTCATCATGGAAACACGAATTGGTCATGTGACAAGGGCTGGGAAGATTTCAACAAAGAAAACCTTGCTGTAAACAGTTTTCAGATAATGGGAAACAGAACAGAAATAAAGTGCAATACAATAGTTTCTTACAGCAACAAGTGCTCTACAGTGAGGTCAATATGTTTCTACTTCTAAACTGGCCTCAAAATTTCAACAAAGTACACAGTTGCCATACAATGTGTGTTTAAAGTATATATCCATTTACCAAATGGAAAGGCAGCGATCGGCAGAACAGGCAGCAAAGTGACACTACTCTAAACCAATGGAAATCAAATTTGTCAGATTAACAGCACTCTAGTCCAATGGATTGGGGGGGAACCGGGGGGCAAATCATATTTCAGGGAGGGCGGGGTGCCACCCCGGCCCCCCCCTCAAGACCCGTCACACCACAGCACATCTGGATCTCTGAGGACGCTTTGAAGAGTTCACAATAAAGCAGGTCGGACTGCACCTCACAATCCTTTTCTTTTGCTGTATTTGGTTGTTTGTTTGCTGCACAGTCATTGTACAAGTGCTTTGCATTTTTTTCACCTTGTTTATCTCACACCCCAGAAGAGCCACACATAAACAAATCATTGTATTGGTGGCCTGTCTGCTGTTCGCTAGCCAAAGTGAGTTATATCCACCAAAGCAGCCAGGAGACAGGCTGCCAAATCCAATTGTGGCAGAAACAAATGGCCAAAAAAAAAAGCTATGAAAGACAGTATTTCAGTCGTCACTCAAAGGGCAGGAATGTGTCAATAGGTAACGGAGGTCATCTCGGTTGATTTATGTAACATCATTGTTGAGCTCAGTCCCATGTTAGCGATGCAGAGCCTCAGACTGCAGGCCCTTCACACTGTTATGTGTCATGTCTCAGTAGTCACATTGGAATTGGGCGGAATTCCCGCCTAAGATTGTTTATACAGACAGGAAACACTGTTTCCCCTTATGATAGCAGTGACTCCATATAAAATATTTGACAGTTTACGTGATATTCCTGTCACAATGATGTGTGTGATATTATGTAAAACTGACTGGGAGCTCTTTGTAAATTCAAACCTAACATAAGTGTTTACTGAGTGGAGATTTACACATTACTGAATTAAAACAGATTGCACCACACAAACTAGTTTAAAACTGAATGGAGTTTTAATGAACTGTATTAGCTGATTCTTTGTATGGACATTTGTTTCGGTACATGTGCACATTACTAAAGTCTTAAGTAGCTAAGACATTTTTTAGGTTTTAAATGATGTACCCAGTCCAGCAGTGTTCAGTACGTGGGCTTTCCTCCTCCATACTGATATTTATCATCAACTATTCTGTCCTCCTATTCCCTCAATCTTCTCCTTTCCGTCTGCTCCTCTTTTTCTTCTCTTGACCTCGGTGGCAGACAGAGAGCGCAAGGTGTCATCACCATGACAACAATCCAGATTCAACCAAGCATCAGTGAGCTTTCCCCCCCCCCCTCTCTTTTTACTGAATTAAAAAGGGAAGTTCATCTGTCAGCGCCCCTTTTCAGCGCTGCACTGACAGCGCAGTGGATAACAGCGGTGCCTCACTGGCACACAGCTGTTCAGGAGGAGCATCTCCGCCCCGTGGCGAATGTGATTCATTGAAGATGTCTCTATCCATTAGTTTGTGCCTGAAGTCACTCGGCTGCCCGTGCGCCTCAGGACAGTCATGGTTATTAATGAGAGCTTGCTGCTTTTTATTACAATGTCAGCTCATGCTACAAGTGTGTTTTCTCCCCCGTTCATGCCAGAGAATTCCTCTTTGTTCTTCTTGTGCTCTCTGTCAGCACATAGTATGGAGCTGTGTTGTAGTACTCGAGATCGGTCTTCTTTTTGAAGGTCTCGGGTCTTTCGCATTTTTGTCTCGGTCATGATCACAACTACCTTTTTGATTATTTTATCATAAGGCATTTCCAAATTAAGATAAGATAAGACTTTATTGTCTCCTATAGGAGAAATTCATCTTGGGCATTTGAGAGAAACGAAATGGCGACACATCGCGCATAAACACAATAAACATACAGTTAACCTACATAGAAACATAATCATACATTATCTCATCCAATGCTTCAATGCACATCTAATAAACCACACACAATACCCCCCTACCTTTCCTTACAATCCTCATAATGGTACAGTACACTAAGAATCATAGAAAGACAAGGCCAGTAGCTTCTCTTTGGCTAATTATGGCAATAAAAGAGGTGAATGAAGAAGAATCTTATTTTTTTTTATTTTTTTTTATGGGAATGTGGATCTTTCAGATCAATTTGAGGACTGCCTATGGTTAGCATTTTCCACATGTTATGGTGTCATGCAGTGTGGGACTGGCACTGGTCCGCTCTTGGTCTTGACTCGGTCTCAACTAGGGCTGAAACAATTCCTCGAGTCACACGAATACCGGTAATTCGATTACTAAAAGTCCTTGATGCAAAATTCTTTGCCTCAAAGCTTCGTTTAATCAATGTAACTAACGTTGTATGGCTCACTGTGTTTCCACACAAATGGTTCTTACTATTAACATCTACTGTTCTCGTCCACCGCGCTGTTTTACACAACTACAGCATGCTGCTCTGCAAATAGCAGTGTTTTACAAACAAGCTATAACGAAAGCTGTCGGTTGGTAGTCTAACTGCTTATTAGGTTGCTAAGAATCTTGAAATTTGGTGAAAAAGATTTACATTTGGGACACCAAAAATGTACGTTTGCCAACAGAATAAGGGGCTTGGTGGCCCATGGGGCCATTGCTTAAAAATATTAGCATCTATCTATAGTTATTGTATGCAATTTAGACAATACAAATGCTCCTTTTTCTAAAAAAGGAAAACTCTCTTTTGTATATTTGCTATTGCTGTTTACTATAAAGCAAAAGTATTTCTTATCCGATTAATCGATGGAATAATTGGTAGAATACTCGATTACTAAAATAATCAATAGCTGCAGCCCTAGTCTCAACCCCTCAAAGTCTTGGTCTTGTCTCGGTCTAAGAACACTCTGGTCTTAGTGATGACATAGTCTCAACAATGGTATGGAGGTAATAAGCTTAAGAGGCAACTGAATAACGATCCCGTGCAGTGAGTCATGTGCTCAATGTGTAGATGTGTATTAGTGCTCACAGCTGCGCGTATGGATAAAAAAAGAGCATAACTTTTAAGTGGCCAGTAACTGTTAACTCTCTGCTGCTCGTTAGCATTCAGAGCTTGGTCCCACCTCCTTCTTTCAGTCCTCAGCAGCCTCGCCGGACACAAAGATGCCCTTCATGGCCCCCGACAGAAGCCAACCAGAAAAGAGGGGTCGAGCTCACCTCATGTTTGTCAGAGCTTGACTTTTCCCATTGAGATCAACTGAAACAGCCCACTTTTCCTTTATCGCTTCTGGATTCAGATCAATAGAGAAGTACGATGCAGGGTTTTCCCTACTGAATGAATGAATGAATGGATGATATTTTATTAACGTGTCATGTCACTAAGCGGCCCATCCCACACGGAATTACAGTACATGACACCAATATTGCGGATACTGTAAACGTTTCTATGGTAACAGCGAGTTGGAGCAATCAGAGATGTTGCTGTTATGCTTAGGATTGTGGGTAGTGTAGTTTTTCTCCATAAGATCGCAGACAAAACATGTTTTTCTTAAAACAAGGTTGATTTCATACAGACTTCTAGCTTCTTCAGAAATTTTCGTTTCCCAATCAAGTAGCTCGTGGTCTGTCTACCTCAGATGGTTTAGACATTATGGCTGATGATCTAAATCCTTATGGTGAAAATCAATGGCATGTTTACTTCCGGAACACACTGTTGAGCTCTAAGGTGTAGAACTTTTCCCTACGAGAGCGACACGCCGTGCAAAGCAGTGAACAGGAGACTGATTCTTGCAGTTTGTGAGTTCACTAAAATATAAAACTGTTACTAAACAGTTACCAGGACAGAGACAACGGGGCTTTTGCTTGTCAGAGCATCGGCACAAGACTGGATTTATCGGGTAACGCCGAAATTATGACTATGCTAATTTAGCTAACTTTAGCTATCATCAATAACCGTGGTAAGGAAAGACTAGGATTGCCACTATTTGTTATAAATGGAGCATAACACATTTGCAAAGCTTCCTACACTTTAGCTATACACTTTTCTTTAAAGCTCCATTGTGTAATGTTTTGAGTTGATTCTTAGCAAAAACCCCTTTTGTTCTTTCACAAATATGTGCTCATTCATGTGTAATTACTTCCACCAACTAATCAAAGTATTCTCGTAAGCGTAGAATCTGACATTCAGACTCATTCAGAATACATACAAGCGAGTCGCTCGAATGACGCCCGCCATGTTGCGCCTCCATCTTTAAAATACATTAGCCAAAGAGGGACATACCTCCACCATTCGCACAGTGGCACCGTGACGAATGCCAGGGGGAGTTTACTCGCCAGGGAAGCGAAAAAGAGAATTAAAAGGACAACGCGACAGGCAAAGCAACAAGACCAAAGTTAATATTGGAGTGGCTAGAACAGCTGCGTGGAAACGACGGAGATACTGAGAGATCATTTTGGGTTCGAACACCGTAGGAGTTAGAATGTGCTCTGAATGGGAGGGGCTAGAAAGTAATATTCAGTTGGTTGTCATGTACAATTTCACCGCTAGATGGGAGAAATTCTTACACAATGTAGCTTTAAATATATTGATATGATATTGATACTCCTCGGTGCAAAATTCAATAATTTATTATTTACGACCTCCACTCACTGCCACTACTAATATACCTTACTGTGGCCAAACTCTGTCACCAGAACATTAGGAGCAGTCGGGGCACAGTTTCTGTGGGACAAAGAATCACTTACCTATATAATATTGATGAGAGCTGGCAGTCTCAGTAGGTGTTTACTGCAGCTTTCCTCAGACGTCAGCAGTCTTGTTGCGAACTGCTCACACATTTCCCGGCTCTATCAATTAGGGCTGCACAGTAAATAGTTTTTTTATTGTCGTCATCGCAATATCAACTGCCGCAATATACACTTCGCGAAAGACACACTAGGGCTGGGCGATAGGGAGAAAATCAGATATCACGATATTGTTGACCAAATACCTCGATATCGATATTGCGTCGATATTCTAAGGTTGACAGTTGGTGCTTTAACAAAATATCTTCACACTTAGATTTTAGATGAATAATCATCAGTAATGTGGACATAATGTCTAAGTGGGGAAAAGGTAAATAATAGAACAGCTAGAACAGTCTGCTAAGTTCAGAAAAGTACATCACTTTACTGTAATGTAGCTTTTAAAAACTAGTAAAAGACACCACTTAGGGACAGTTCGGTATTTATGTCATATCACGATATTGAGATATCCAAAATCTATGACGATATCTAGTCTCATATCACGATATCAATATAATATTGATATATTGCCCAGCCCTAAGACACACAGAGATTTTTTTATGTATTGGTTGAAAGAAAATATCAGGAGAAAGCTACACATTCAAATTGAGCTGTCATTCTTTTTTAGTGGTGCCTTTTATATTCAATTAAATGTTCAATTTGTTTAATAAAAGAATGTTAGAAATGATTTCCTTTTATTAGTTTTAAATTCAACAAGCAATTTGTTGTATTTTAGCAGAATACTGAAAGCAGCAGAAATGCAGAACAGAGTAGAATTTAATATCTGTTTATTTAAGTAATATCGTTATCATAATGTTCAACAACGTTATCGCATATCGGATATTTTCCTTATATTGTGCAGCCCTACTATTAATCCCCCCCAATCAAAGCAGCTTGTAATGGTCTGACATTTATTCTGCGGTGCTCTTTAATGAATTGGGACATATACACAGGGTACAACATTAAGTGTTTGGTCCACCAGCCAAATGGCTAGTGAATGCTCAAATTCTTCCAGACACTCAATAGATACCATTGTTTTTTGCCTGGTGGGTGAAGCAATATACCAGCCAATTTCCAGATTTTACCAGCATTTGGCTGGTGGATGGTGCTAATTTTGAACCCTGCCTCATATACACATGTTCACTTTTTAACCTACCACAACCAATCGGTATGTAAACAAGCTGAACTGCTCCTTGAATCATCTTAATTTGGCAATTACAGAAACATAAACAAGACCTATTTCTGGACCGTCTTTCTGCTTGACCTGTACCTGACGAAGGCAAATAAAAGCTGTTCTGGTAGTAAAATGCAAATGGCAAAGGGAGGTCTGAGATGGGTCTTTGTGTAGAGGCAGACAGCTCTCTTTGGCAGCCATGTTTTCTTTCTCTCAGTTGTGTGTGTTAAAGCTATGAGGGGAAGTGTGCGGATTAGGATGCTGTGTGTGTGTGTGTGTGTGTGTGTGTGTGTGTGTGTGTGTGTGTGTGTGTGTGTGTGTGTGTGTGTGTGTGATTAGAAAGGAGGGGTAGCAGTTCAGCTCAGCAGTTAATTAGACCCCGGAGGAGCTGATCCCACACAGACACACTCACATTTGCCTTTGAATGGGGTGTGTTTAAAAAGCAACAGAATGTCTATAATATTAAGTGTTTTTGTTGCTCCAATATGAACACTATTGTATTGGTCTCCATTGTTAGTGCAGGATGCAGTGTTTCAAATGCTGATAAACGTTCAACGGTAATGTTTCAGCCTAACTGTTCGCGGGACATAAAACGTCACAATCTGGTTGGCTTACCACTTTGGTTACATGATTTTGTCAGGGGGAACCCAAATCCAAATCCATTTATATTGCTAGATACCACTAGAAGTAAAAGAGCTTTGATGTAATTTGGATGAACTGACCCTTAAAATATATCACGTTTTCATTATCATAGTCTACACAACATTACAATAAACCCTATACTGTAGCCTGTCAGTAGCACTGTTACTAATGTTAGAAGGTTCAGTGGGTCAAAGCTACTTCAGGACGTTATTACTGAATCATACCTAAAATGATCATTCCCTAAAATCCATCAACAGTTTGTGGTGAAAGTGGATCTGGTAAAAATCAGAATCAGAAAGGTTTTTAACACATACAAGGAATTTGTCATGGTGTTGTTGGTGCACGTCACACATTCTTTAGATTGAATATTAAACAATATATAGGTATAGGTACAAACAATATAAGTATATTTACACAGTATGTATTAAGTTAAAAATAAAGAATAAATAAAGATATAAATAAAAAATAAAGAGCAAAGAGCATTACAGCAGATATCACACATGAGTGTTTTGACAGCTTCTCTAGCCTCCGCTCAGCTAACTGTCAGCGTGTCTGTCACAGCCTTCTCAGTGCACAATCATCATTAACATGTGCTTTTAGTGCATGCATTAGGAATCACGTGGCCAAAAGCCACTCTTTTGGATACCATTCATCTCCATAGTATCCAGGGAGCCACTCTGGTGAAGGGGTTAATTGCAGCACTTTAACACATTTAGGAATGCTAAACTCTTTCCAACTCAATGGCATTAGCTGAAGGGGAAAGCCAGCTGAGTGAGACTAATGATTATCATCATTCATAGTTCTGCTGTGCACTAATGGACCTGAAGCTGCAACACATACAATACAGACCTTGAATGCAACCTGCAGCTGTTTTAATATTCCTATCAGTTTGTTAGATGTAGTCCATTTGGTTGCTTTTCTTCCGAAGCCTAAAGACTGTATTGCACGATTACTGCTGTATGTGAACAAAAGGAAACCCACAATACCACCAAAACCCATCTGTCTCATAGCTTTCAAGTAGGGCTGAACTATTGGAGGAAAACATCTAACTGTGATTGTTCTGACAAATATTGCGATTGTGAGTTAAATGGCAAGCATTTTCTGTAAATTTCATTAGAGGCCTGTTTGTGTAGCTGACATTGTATTACGGCATGATACGTTTGTACCAAGCATCATCACCAATTTATCTTGTGTCTACATGAAAAAAATCCAGTTGCTTGTTGTGGTCCTCTCAGGGTTTTGTTTAACTGGTCAGTCAGTGATTTACATCCAGCAAGAGACTATACGCTGATGAGAATGTATAGTTCAACATGTCTCTCTGTTCTACTCCCTCCTCCCTTTGTAATTGCTTTAAGTTAAATTTAATTTGGTATAATCAGCAGAAAGATGAGCTGGCTTGTCTCTCCAAGTGTCCTCTGTACTGAGGCCAGTGCATACGATGCTTTTTTACATTGTTACAACTAATGTTTTCTACTCTAACAAGTACGAGACATCATAAACTTGACATTATATCAAAACCATTAGCTATACCATACCGTATTATAACTATGATGATATAAGCTATTCCAATCCTAAATTCTAATGATTTTTTTCTTAGTATACGGTAGACACTCTATTGGTCCAGTCTTGAGATTATTTGAGCTTCTAGTTTTATCAAGCAGACCACACAGAGCAAGCCCATTCTGCAAGGACGAGTCAGTAGTCTGTCTTTGAGCATTTGTGAATGCCTTGTTTGATTACACCCTTACTGCGTGTGTGTGTGTGTGTGTGTGTGTGTGTGTGTGTGTGTGTATGTGGGTCCGTGTGATTTCCAGAGCTTTTACACCTCCACAGGATTAATAGACAAAGCTAATTAATTTTCCAGTGCTTCAGTGGTGGAGGCTGCTTTGTGATTCCTTGCTTCCCTTTGTCTGATTGCAGAGCTGCCACACACAGTATTTTACACTTGTTTAATCGTGCACACATTTCAGCACACATGCGCGCAGACACACACACACACACACACACACACACTTACAAGAGCACTGTAATAAAGTTGGCAAATGTGTTAGCAACAGCAAGCAGTTAGTTGCCCATTAACACATGCAGCATTTACAGAGCAACATTAGCCTTCATATGATAAATATTGTCCAATATTTTCTCTGCTTTTAGCTCTGCTTTGGTCTCCACCAACTCTTGGAAAAATATCTGACTCTTTAGCTGCTAAATGCTCCACTTTGTTCAATAGATAGTAGCTTACTGTGTCTGTCTGCTGTTTGCTGCTGGGCAGGTGGTGTACTGTACAGTGAGCTGCTTGTTGCTGCTGAAAAGAGAGTTGATGAGAGCAGCGAGAGACCAAAAAATTGAAAGTTGCACACTGATAAACCAAATCAATTAGCTAAAAGAAGCTAAATGCTGCGGAAAGCTCAGGGGAACTTTAGATCCAGGTGATAAGTCTCTGTGGCTTTGTCACATTACTTTTGATCCAATAGCCTATCGATCAGTGCAGCTTTAAAGTTACAATCTCGAAGATCTCCATTTCATTCTCTGTGGTGGCATATATGTATTTTTGGATCTCATTTTCACTAGTCTTTGAAGTTTCATTGTCCGCCATCATCGCTCTTTTCTTTGTTTGTTCCGGCATATTGACTATTTACTCGCTATGCTAAAAAAAGCAACAGTATGTCGATTCACACACAAGTGAGTTGAAGAGCTGCCCCTACCCTTGTTGTGTGACTATGATAATGAAAACATGATATATTTTAAGGGTCAGTTCATCCAAATTACATCAAAGCTCTTTTACTTCTAGTGGTATCTAGCAATATAAATGGATTTGGATTTGGGTTCCCCCTGACAAAATCATGTAACCAAAGTGGTAAGCCAACCAGATTGTGACGTTTTATGTCCCGCGAACAGTTAGGCTGAAACATTACCGTTGAACGTTTATCAGCATTTGAAACACTGCATCCTGCACTAACAATGGAGACCAATACAATAGTGTTCATATAGGAATCTCGCCAAAGACACACAGCTCATAACACTACGAATGCAAACAAGAGTACCGCTTTCATCAGTGGGCCATAGGCT